>NC_137113.1:20612112-20618945 GCF_949357685.1 Gobio gobio
GTAGGCCACCTAGAACCTCCGCGTCCCGTCCAGGGACCAGACATGGAGATTCCAGAGGTCTGGACGCGGGTGCCATAGAGTGCCCCGCCCCTGAGAAAGCAGGTCCTTCCTCAGGGGGATCGGCCAGGGAGGGGCTGTCGCGAGGAGTGTGAGTTCTGGGAACCAGGTCCGGTTGGGCCAGTAGGGCGCAACTAACAAGACCTGCTCCTCGTCCTCCCTGACCTTGCACAGTGTCTGTGCGAGAAGGCTCACTGGGCGGGGACGCATACTTGCGTAGGTCCCGGGGCCAGCTGTGCGCCAGTGCATCTATGCCTAAGGTACCTCCGGTCAGGGAGTAGTACCACTGGCAATGGGTCGAGTCCGGAGAAGCGAACAGGTCTACCTGTGCAACTCCGAAGTGGTCCCATATCAGCTGGACGCTCCGGGGGTGGAGTCGCCATTCGCCCGGAGGTGTCGACTGGCGAGAGAGCTCGTCGGCTGTCTGGTTCAGCTCACCTGGGATGTGAGTGGCACGAAGTGACCTCACAAACTTCTGACTCCACAGGAGGAGATGGCGGGCGAGCCGGAGCATGCAACGGGAGCGTAGACCACCCTGACGGTTGATGTACGCAATGGCCGCAGTGCTGTCCGAACGGACCAGTACATGCTTGCCCCGAAGCGGTTTCTTGAACCGGGCCAGGGCAAGACGTACCGCCAGTAACTCTAGGCAATTGATATGCCAACGCAGTTGGGGCCCCGTCCACAGACCCGAAACTGCGTGCCCGTTGTACGTGGCCCCCCAGCCCGTGGATGAGGCATCCGTGAAGACCACAGCATGCCTCGACACCTGTTCTAGGGACACTCCGGCCCGGAGAAACGAGGGGTCTGACCACGGACTGAAGGTTTGGCGACAGTAAGGAGTAACAAGGACCCGGTACTGACCGCTCTGCCACGCCCATCTCGGGACTCGGTCGTGCAACCAGCGTTGAAGCGGTCTCATATGAAGCAATCCGAGCGGCGTTACCGCGGCTGCAGATGCCATATGCCCCAGGAGCCTCTGAAAGAATTTCAGTGGGACCGCTGTCCTGCCTTTGAACGTATTCAAGCAGTTCAACACTGACCCGGCGCGCTCTGGAGTGAGGTGCGCTGTCCGGCTGACCGAATCCAGCTCCATACAGAGATAAGAGATCCTCTGTGCGGGGCAGAGTTTGCTCTTCTCTTGGTTGACCCGAAGTCCCAACGGGCTGAGGTGACTGAGCACCATGTCCCTGTGTTCACACAACTGCTCCCGAGACTGGGCGAGTATAAGCCAGTCGTCGCGATAGTTGAGTAAGCGAACGGCGCGTTCTCTGAGCGGAACAATGGCTGCCTCTACGACCTTCGTGAAGACGCGAGGCGACAGGGACAGCCCGAAGGGCAAGACTTTGTACTGATATGCCTTCCCCTCGAACGCAAAGCGTAGGAACGGTCTGTGTCGAGGAAGGATAGAGACATGAAAGTACGCGTCCTTCAGGTCGATCGCTGCGAACCAATCTCAGGGACGGATGCATTGGAAAATGCGTTTCTGCGTTAACATTTTGAACGGGAGCTTGTGCAGGGCCCGATTCAGAATGTGCAGGTCCAAGATTGGCCTTAACCCACCCCCTTTCTTGGGTACAATGAAGTAGGGGCTGTAGAACCCCGACCTCATATCGGCAGGAGGAACCGGCTCGATCGCGCCCTCGCCAGCAGGGCATCGATCTTGGACCGCAAGACATGGGCATCGCTGCTCCGCACGGAGGTGAAGAGGATGCCCCTGTACTTGGGAGGCCGGCGTGCAAATTGAATCGCATAGCCGAGTCTGATGGTACGGATGAGCCAGCGAGACTGCCTGGGGAGACCTAACCAGGCCCCCAGAGACCGAACTAGCGGGACCAACTGCACCACAGACGTACCCGGGGTGAGGCAGCGAGGTGGAGTATTCAGACCCGACTCGGGAGGCCCGGAGGCGGCCCGGAGTGTTGCCTGAATACTCCAGGTGGGGCAGAGAGTGGGTGAGAAGGCCCGGGGGGGCGTCTTTGGTGCCCAATCTGCTGCCCCCTGGCGAGGGGTGAGAGGGGAGGAAAGGAGTGGCAAGGCCCGGGGGCGTCGCACACTGCCAACCTGTCCCTCTCGGGGCTCAGGGAGGGAAGAAACTGCTCTGAGAATGTGGGTACCGCTGGACTCCGGGGACCCAGCGGCAGGACCGAAACCAAAAAAATATTCTCCCCCCGGTCCTCCTCCGGGGGAGGGAGGGGTGCGGACACCGTCTCCCCGAGCAATTCCTCTCTCGCTGGGCTGTCCGTTTCAGGGTCGCTTGCCCTTGTGCTTGCTAGCAGGCTCGCGGGACCCTGGACGGGTTGGGCGCCTCCCTTGCGCCCGGCCACCTGCTGCCTGGGTGGAGGCGGACGCAGGGTGGCGCCCTCGGCGACAAGCAGATGGAGGTGCTGCGGCTGACGACTGGGTGTAGGCAGCAGCTGGTCGTCGGGGCAGGTTTTTTTAATTTTTTATTATTATTTATTTATTTTCTTTGCCACCTCCGTCTGCTTCTGGGCCACCAAGAACTGCTGGGCGAAGTTCTCGTTGGCGTCGCCGAAGAGGCCAGCCTGACAGACAGGGGCGTTGAGGAACCGAACTTCGTCGGGCTCACGCATATCTGCCAGGTTTAGCCCCAGCTTCCTGGACCACTGGTGTGGACATTGCCTGACCCAGGGAGCGTGCAGTGACTTTCGTCACCCGGAGAGCGAGGTCCATCACCGCACGCAGTTCCTGCATAACCCCTGGGTCGGGACTACCCTCATGCATGCAGGACAGAGGGCAGTGAGAGAGGGCAAAACTTATACAGGTTATGGCCCTTTTGGTGTTCCATATTTTGACACCAAATAGTTCCATGCTGTTAAATTTTTCCAATGCACATCCGGGCAGCCACCCTGGAAAGCATTGCTGTCAACTCTGAATCTGATTCAGCATGAGCACACACCATTATAGTGGGAAACTCAGCATTATCATTTCCAGCGCATAACAGCCCTCTCTCCGATGCAGCAATTGACATCTGTCCTCCGCCAGAGCGCCAAATGAAACGCTAGATCCTTTTTTTTTTCTTTTTTTTTAAAGGACCAGCAATCCCATCTGTACGCTACCAGCAGGCATGTGAGACAATGAGCGTGGCCGTCAGACTTGACGGCACACGGTGCGCTGAACAAGCCCCTATGAAAGAGCACGGTGAACAACGCGCCGACGTGGTCATGTTCTCGTGAGAGAACATGAACCACCCACAAACAAAGTCTCAGCACGCTCGTGATGCGATAGAGGAGTGGGGGCCCGAAGAGATGTACTCGGCGGGGACGCCCCACTGTAATCCTCAGGCCACCAACGCTTATTAGCCAAAGTAATCCTTTTCTGGGGCCCCAGAAAAGAAACTAGATCGGGGAATAAGCGAAGGGACTCAACCCCGTTTGAGGTTTCATAGTCTCGACCGCGCATCAGAGCGCAGAGTGACGCGCTGGGTTGCCGTGACAACCCCCGCTATCAGCCGGCGCCGAGAGAGCATGGATCACCCACGAAAGCAATCTCACATGTTTATATGCGAGAGAGATCGTGGCCGTCAAATGAGGACAGGAAACAACCGCATCCAGAAACACACGGTTTGAGTGACATCTTGAAAAAGACGCAGGGTCAAACCGTGTTGCTCTTTTAGAAGGAAATGCTCTTTTAGAAGTGCTGAAGCACTCAGGGAGATGGCCGCGGCTCACAGCAGTCCGATTGCAAGCCTGCGTGTGAGCACTCAAAGAACGGAAACGCCCTCACTGACTCGCACCGTCACACCAGCACCCAGGTAAGAGAGCGATCCTCCTCGAGACTCGTCTAAACACTCTTCGTAGAAACAGCTTGATACAGCAAACCGTTCGGCTCCGAAGTTAAAAAGCAATGATGCGGTATTCCACTTCCGTATTTATACCCGCGCTGCGGGGCGGTGCGTGGAATGTGTGAACCGCATGCCAATGTCCATTGGCTCGTTTTAATCACTCGAAGTAGGTCGGTCTCTGGAAACAGATCCCAATTCGTCGGTCAGTTCCGACGTACGTCGAACGTGACCGACTGAAAGGGAACTGAGAATTTTTTGGGGGGTCCATACAATGAAAGTCAATGGTTACTAAAAGTGTTTGATAACATTTTTAAAAATGTATCTTCTTTAGTGTTACACAGAAGAAAGTCATTAAGGTTTGGAATTACATGAGGGTTGTACTGGATAACTGAAAAGATAACTCAAAATAACGATTATTTTACTGATCTGGTTGACTAGATTCATTTACAGAAGTTCTTGAGCTAGCTTGCTGGATGGCAAGATTATACCCTCTCAGCTCTGACAATTGTTTAACAATTAACCTTTTGTTTTTTCCATATAGAACAGCAAAATAAATAGTGACAATATTTTAATGTTTGACTGAACTATACCTTTAAAGGCACAATATGTAATTTTCACCACTAGAGGTCGCTTATTCAAAACAAATGTGTAGCTTGATGACACCTTGATTTCGCGAAATCAATGGGAGTTGTTGTCTTCACCTCTACAGCCGGTGGAAAAGAATCCAACGGGACTCGGGCAGAAATCATATTCATGGATGAGCTAATGTTTTAAAGATGTATTATTGTTACTGTAGTATGAAGCAGGGCGGGGCTGAAAGATGTTGGAGCGGAACGAGGCCGCTGGAGCCATTGCTAATGACAGACAAGAGCGGCACACAGCTCGAGAGCAGTGGAGCTTTTATTATGGCATAGACGGCCGCTTCCGCTTCTTCCGGTCATGCAGTGCTGTTTTATCATATTAGATACATTTGAATGTGTTGAAAGTTATGTTATAATCTGTGTGTGTCCTCGGCAGTTACTATGAGACACTTGTTGCACACTGCAGTAAGCTTGATTGATATTAGGCATGGTACTCGTGGTAAATCAAGAAAACGAGATTTAAACAATAAGACTAACTGTGTTGAGCTATATCACAATGATTCGTTTTCTGTCGATGAATGTATCCAAACAGTATCTCACCTGTCTAATAAAACAATATATATGATTATGTCATTGTTAGGCGATGCACGGACACCGTCCATGTCCTGGTTAAAACTGCTTATTTCTCTGGATTTAAACATTCTTGGAAACATTTGGGATAATGCAAGTAGTACACAATTCAAGAAAATATATAACACGGTTCTAGTGGTTTTGGGATGTTTTATGCCTTTAAATGCACCCTCCCACATGTCCCACTCATACAAATCGAGAATTACAGAGCTTTAAAACTTAAAAATCACAAAGATAACATTCTTCCTCAAAATAACAGAGAATCCAAAATTGGCATGTAGCAGAGAATAATTTTCTCTAGAGAACTCCCCATGAAATATCCAAAGAGGAAACAACGTGAGTAGGAGGACAGCGAGAGATTGAGTGAGTGGAGGAATGAGAGAAGGAATGAGAAGGTTACTTTGGCAATCTGACCAGGTGATAAAACAGCAGACATGCTCGATGGACAGCATATAAAAAAATGTTTGTTATTTATCAGTCAGCTTGCGCGAAATGAAATAACAGTCTGCCCTGCTTTACGCTGTTCTGTGTATGGGAAACAGATTCAAGCATATCCTTGGGGTGACATAATTTATTGAAATAAAATTCAGATGACTTTAAATATGTATAACAAACACATCATGAGTAGGGCTTACTGAGAGTACATTGGGGGTTATATGTAGCGTGACGTTGGCGCTCTTTTCAGCAGATGTCCCGACTGACTGAGAAATAAAGCGGCTGTGATAAGAGATGATTTGTGTCGTTTTGTGTCATTCAATGTATCGCGGTTTAAATACGAGTATAATATTTTGAAATCCCTCGGCAGCTTGAACAGAACAACCGAGATGGCTTGCTACCCCATCTTTGCTGTTGAAGAGGATCGTGGTTCCTTTAATTTGTGCATTTCAATGGCCCATGGAAACTCTGACATGCACGCTTTTTTACGTCCAAGTAAGAGGGAGATATTCTGAAGATTTATGCTTTATCATTTTCCAGTGATATGAGTCAAGCTATGGATACAATATCTTTTTTAGCCAGTGCTCATATGAGCACACAAGGCAGAAAATAAGGATGATATATGTTCTGCTGGCCCGGTCAGGCCTTCAGATTTTTTCTTTCCCAAGTAACATTTTCACCGACCCGAAGGCAAAAATGAAAAATAAAATCTGTTAGCATGCGTTCGTTTCTCTGTGGAACTCACCATTATGAGGGACTATACAGTATGAAATTTTATATCGGAGTAAAGGAGAAACATTATGAATGAAACTTCCTTGACACTTAAACAGTTGCTATATCAACACCCTAACGAAGAGAAAACACTTATTTATTACAGAGACAGCTCTGTGAAATACTTGATTATGATTGGTCAATCGCACCATCCGGCAGTATGATATTCCCTGATAACATCCGGTAAAAACTGATAACACAGGCTCATCCGGGTAACTGAAGTCAGCGCTATACGCTTGCCAGGAAGGGTCGTTCTTCGTTGAAGTTTTGAGGTTGGTGAGCTAATAAAATTATCAAATAATTGTACACCAAAATATTGATTTGAGTTTTAATCATATAATGTCATCCGGGTGTCGCTCTCGTTTCATACAAAGGCATCTTGCAACTATTGTCTTGTACACTGTGATGGATTACAAGATAAGCAGGTAAGATTTTAAAAGAGTTTCATCTCAAATCAATATCTCTTATCTTCATAATAATTTATGTGGCTAAATGCTGTGTAATAAGTGGTATATCTAGTTTGTACTTGCCGCTTGTTAGCAACTGCTTTCTTC